>NC_083590.1:6585483-6632983 GCF_027579695.1 Neoarius graeffei
GTTGTCCTGTCTCACCCGGTGCGCTACATGACCAACGACATCCCATACCCCTTCCACCAGAACCAGGACTTCCTGTACCTGACGGGCGTGCTGGAGCCCGACTGCGCCCTTGTCATGTACGGCTCGCCCCGCCCTGACCGCCCCCTGCTTTTTGTCCCGCCCAGAAACCCCTCCCAGGAGTTATGGGACGGCCCGAGGTCAGGGCGAGACGGTGCTGCTGCTCTCACCGGCATCCAGAGCGTCCACAGCATTGAGGAGCTCGGCTCCATCCTCAATGCCGTTAAAGGTGAAGCTCATGGACGTATGAAGGTGTGAGAGACAGAGAAAAGTACAAGGAGAAATATATAGAGACAGATTTAAAAAAAAAAAAAGAGTAAACTGTCCGTTTAAAAGACAGACTCTCTCTCTCTGTTCACTTTCTTTCAGCTTTATTGGATTTATAAATCATTGTTCCCAAAATAAATAGTGCAGTGTGTCCCCCTTTAAAGGTGACTTTTAATTTTTCATCTTCTGTTAATTTGCAGAAGTTTGTGTGTGTGTGGGGGGGTTCCTTCCGTGAAGGTGTTTTTGTGTTGATATTTTTCACAGTGGAAATCTCTCTCTCTCTCTCAGGAGCTGTGGTGTGGTATGATGGTTCCCAGCCGGTTCATCCCCGTCTCCATCAGACCCATGTGCTCCCCCAGCTGGAGGGACAGGTGTTGGTTCGGCCCCTGCGGCCCCTCACTCACTCTCTCAGGGCGATAAAGAGTCCTGCTGAAGTGGAGCTGATGAAGCAGGCAGGACTCATCACTGCACATGTATGTCCTGTTCCACTTGTTTACTCCTTTATCCCTTCGTTTTTCTCTGGAGAAATGAAGTCATGATTATTCAGGAGGGAAAGAGTTTTGTCACTTTATCCCGTGGTTCTGCTGAGTTCTGGATTTTGGGTTCTGGTTGGTCAGAAGGCTCGTCCTGTGACCGCAGCTTGTGTGTGAACTGATTGTTCTTGTGTGGTTTCAGGCGTTCAGGAAGACCATGGCCGTGTGCCGAGGGGACATCGACGAGGCACTTATTTACGCTAAGGTAAAGTAAAAGAGGTGCGAATCAGTGCTGGATTCACATCCAGGAGGTGGGACCGGATCGGGGGAAGATCGATTACAAAAAAGAAAAGCTCGAATTACAGCCACAGTGTGTACAGTACACTCCCCGGCCACTTTAACAGGAACTTGTTGTTGATTCTAAGATCCCTGTTCTTGGCTGCAGGAGTCGAACCCAATGTGGTGTTCTCTCTCTGCTGCATGCTGAGATGCTTTTCTGCTCACCGCGGTTGTAAAGAGTGATTATATGAGTTACTATATCCTTCCTGGCAAAAAAAAAAAAAACTATGGCTGTGCTCTTTTGCCATCAGTTGCTCACAATATTGTACCGTATATATCGAGTTGAACGATGTCTTTAATGTATTGTAAGCAGAGGGCGCGAATACGTTTGGCGCCAAAATTATTCAATCAGTGAGTCTCGAGACAAGGCCATGGAGACATGGGGGACGTAATTAGCGGCTTGCAGCGTCTGTAGCAGAGCGCATTGAAACTTAACAATCTACTGATAACATACCGATTGAGCCACTTCCAGCTGATATTATCCAAGCAAACTTCAGATTTGGGTTACCAAATGTCTAAAGATGTTATCTACTTTGTCATTTGTTGTGTTTCAATAACAAAAGTCAGACAATAAAGGCACAAATGACAGAGATATTGGGTACTAATTAGACAACAAACAGCCATTACGGCATGCTGCTGCCTAAAGACACTGATTCTGATTGGCTGGCTTATAATACACCAGCCAATCAGAATGAGGGTTTCAAAAAGTAGTTTGGATGAAAAAAAAGGCTAATTTCTAGTGCGCATGCCCTGAGTAACTGGAAGCTAGCCTGGCAAGCCAGACTAAATGTGAATATTTAGTCTGGCCTCGATCCGTAGACATTTCCGAAGGGGGTGGGAGGAACAAACCACTGTCTTTCAAACTGTCTCTGTGCGTATAGGCCAACGCTCTGACCAATCAGCGCAACAGTGACTGTGACATAGTCAGAGCGACAGAAAGCAGTGGGGGAGGCCTTGAAATAACTAATTTTTCAAAATGCGTATTAATTAATAAACAGGTTCTAGATATTAAGAAGTTTGGAGATAATGACCACAAGTTTGGAGTCTGTACCACATACTTAAAATACACTCATTTTTTTTCCTAGTGTTTTTCAAGGGTTTGCTTAAACTGTTTTTGAGAGTTTTTATTTAGTGGTGTTTGGTGAAATAATTTCCCTTAAATTTAAAATAACGGGAAAATAAGAAACAATCAAAAAGTAATGTTTCAAAGCTGTTTATTAATTCTTCGTACTGCACAAACTAGCCCCATCCTTTTGGCTACGAGCGGAGCCAGCTGGTAGATCAGACTTTTGCCATAGCCGGTCGGCAAAACAGCGAAAACGTCCTTCTTGAAAAGGAATGAGCGGAGAGCCTCTTCCTGCTCATGTTTCAACAAAAACTCCAAGTCTAATTCTTCTAAAACTGATTCCAAAGCGGAGTCAAACGCGCGCTGTTCACTAGCCGTAGCCATCTTTCCTTTGCGCTTTCTCCAGCGTCGCGCAGCTTTGTCGTCACTCCTGCAAAAGCCCGCCCAAAGAATCCAAACAAAAACCTTGCGTTGTGATTGGCGGGCACGATTTGATTCCCGGGGTGTTTTTGTTTATATGGTGCGAGGCTAGACCCACTCGCTAGGCAAAAATATTTTGGGCTGCTAGGCGGGTGGGTCTAGTTTACTAGGCTAACTGGAAGCGACATTTGTAAATAAAAACGTTTTTGGTTGGAACAGGTTACAAGCATGAATTTCCTTCAATTTCTGGCATGAAACATGCTTTAAATCAAGTGAAAATTGATGACAACCTGCTACAGAACCGGGAGACATGCATGAAATATGTCATATATGGGATTTTCGATTTTCAAGTGAGTAAACGATATCGTATCGTACCCCCGAAAATCGTGCATGATCGAGTATCGCGAGCTGTGAGCACAGCCCTAAAAAACCCGAAAAACCCTCGAACTACCTTGAATCTGCCCATTTTCTGATCTCTGACCTCTCACAAGGTCACAGTAAACAAGATGCTTGTTTACTTTCCACCCACAGAACTGTCGCTCGCTCACTCAATGGTTGTTTTTTGTTTTTGGCACCATTCTGTGTAAACTCTAGAGACTGTTGTGTGTGAAAACCCCAGGAGCTCAGCAGTTTCTGCACAAAACAGTAGGTGGATATATGGGTGTTCCTAGTTAAGTGGCCAGTGAGTGTATATATTAAAATGAGGAAATAAATGACTATTTTTATCCTCTTTTTGTTGCACAATGTCTCTCTCTCTTTTTTTTTTTTCCCTCTCTCCAGTTTGATTTTGAGTGTCGAGCACATGGTGCTAACTTTTTAGCGTATCCGCCGGTGGTTGCCGGGGGAAACCGAGCGAACACACTTCACTACATCAGCAACAACCAGATTGTCAAGGTAACATCAATGAAATTTTCCTATCAGAGTGATTGGTCTGACTGTTTATCATTAACGATATTAACAAAGAACTGTATTTTAATTACGGATGGAGGCGTGGAAATGATTTTGGGTGATATGGCGGAGTTTAACACTAGCTAGTGAGTTTTGTGTGTCGCCTGTCAAGTTAGTGAGCTTCTGGTCCACCACAAACAGAAATCTGACTGATAACCATACGAAACAATCCATCTTTATTAATTCTCCCAAATGGGCTTTTCAGAATTGGTTTACATGAAGCTTAAAGGGCTGATGACACGAACATGACTCTGCAATTTCTTAAATAAACTATACAACATGGCAAACATGTTAGATTTCTGTTATAATTACGTGAAAAGAAGCTGTTGTTACGCAAATATCCAACTTTTAATTGCACAGCGCAAGAAAACTGGGTCCGTGGCTCACGGCCATGTTGTGACGTCAGCAGAAGAACACGCTGCGGTTCACTGGCTGTTCTACTCTGGTTCTACTCAATGGAAATGGCGCATGAAAACGCCGGTGAACTCTCTCTAGTGCTAGCTCTTCCTCTTCTGGGAGTCTAGAATTGTGTTGCTCTCTTCCGAATAGAATCTATGATAGTCTACCCTCTTTACCCTTTGCCTCTCGTTGCTAGGCAGCAGTTACATGAAAGCCGCAAGCTTTCACAAGCAAATACATGACTGATATCACGCCGACTTTATGATTACATTTATGATTATCATGTAGAATCTATAGCTCTACGTACCTTTATCTTATGTCATTTCACAACACATGTTCTGACAGGAGGACTGTCTTTGGATCCGGCATAGCTACTAGTAGACCCCCTCCGGAATACTGGCAGTGTTGCCAGGCACTTGAAACCGCCCAACTGGGTGGGATTCCTCCCAATCTGGCAACACTGTGTAGGCACTGCTGATGGTAGTAACACACGTTTGTGCTGAACTGAACACCCAAGAGATTCTTTTAAGCTGGGAAGGGTGTCAAAACAATCCAAATCGAAGTGTTCAGAGCACAGGACGGATGTTGGTGAGGGCTCCCACTTGTCACGAGTGCGCCTGACTTGCTTCACCCACTTCGCATGCAGCTCGGGATCTCTGGGAAACTTGAATAAACTTAACCCATCCTTGTGGGTTTTGGAGCAAAAGCCGGCAACACAACGCGAAGGCATAATAACTATTATAATATATATATATATATATATATATATATATATATATATATATATATATATATATATATATATATATAAAATAATACTAATAATGATAAACTGAACACCTGTCGCATCAACAACAAACTGGTAAGTTAGGAGGAAGGTTCTTTCGCTGACGTCATATAGCTCCTCCTCCTCCTTCGTCTCCTGGGTGCTGCAGCCCCGTCAAATTTGCCCAAATAGCCGCGTTTTTTATCATAACTTGTAAAATAGGCGCCTTCGTGAATTAATATATGGATCATCGGGAATTACTTTTTATGTTATAAAACATCGCCAAAGATGTCAAAAACGTGTCATCAGCTCTTTAATATTAAAATAGAAACACCTACATCCTTAATTACAATAATAATTATATAAAATAATACTAGAATAAATGATATAAAATAATAATATATGCATATGTACAAAATTTAAAATCAGCGATTTTTCAGCTCTTGCCTCTTGAAGGAAGCGAGTGTTGTCGCGTTCCTTACTTCCGGTGATAATTTATTAAAAGAATTTACGGCTCTGAAGAAAAAAGCACGGTGCGCTGTTGCAGTGCGACGCTTGGGTACATTTTAAGAGATCCTCACGTCTGGTATTATACCTATGAACATCAGAACGTTTAGTAAGCCTTGTACTTAAATAGTTAGGTGCCGAGTTATTTAAACATTTATAAACCATAGTAACATTACGGAGGCGTAACATATTATCTCCAGTCAGCCAACCAAGCTCATTTAGTGTAGGAGAGATGTGGTTGTATTTCCTGGTATTACTTAGTAGATATTCATGCAGCAAAGTTTTGCACAAGTTGCAGCTTGTGGATATTCTGTTTAAAAGTTCCAAACCAAACAGTAGAACATTACATTAATTTACTAAAAACAACAGAGTTCAAAATTACATACAAAACTGCCTTGGAGAATAAATAACGAACCCTACTTATTTGACATAGACTCGACAAAAGTGATGAAAACAGTGCAGAAATATGATCAGTAAAAGTCAAACTGGAGTCCAGTATAACACCCAGATCTTTTGCGGATGATACGGGTGTTAACTGTTTGCCCAGGAAGGGTAATGCGATGTCAGATACACTACCGTTCAAAAGTTTGGGGTCACCCAGACAATTTTGTGTTTTCCATGAAAAGTCACACTTTTATTTACCACCATAAGTTGTAAAATGAATAGAAAATATAGTCAAGACATTTTTCTGGCCGTTTTGAGCATTTAATCGACCCCACAAATGTGATGCTCCAGAAACTCAATCTGCTCAAAGGAAGGTCAGTTTTATAGCTTCTCTAAAGAGCTCAACTGTTTTCAGCTGTGCTAACATGATTGTACAAGGGTTTTCTAATCATCCATTAGCCTTCTGAGGCAATGAGCAAACACATTGTACCATTAGAACACTGGAGTGAGAGTTGCTGGAAATGGGCCTCTATACACCTATGGAGATATTGCACCAAAAACCAGACATTTGCAGCTAGAATAGTCATTTACCACATTAGCAATGTATAGAGTGGATTTCTGATTAGTTTAAAGTGATCTTCATTGAAAAGAACAGTGCTTTTCTTTCAAAAATAAGGACATTTCAAAGTGACCCCAAACTTTTGAACGGTAGTGTAGCTGGGATGCAAGTTGACTCACTCCAAACAACACAAGCTTGGTTTTGTCGGGATTAACCAGAAGATGGTTTACACAGCACCAACCTGCCACAAGAAGAAGGTCTTCAGCTACCTGGCCGAGGCATGTGTCGAGGTCCTTAGTTGAAAAGGACAAGTAGATCTTAGTATCATCAACATACGGCTCGATGTTACTAAACTTGATTACTTTGTGTAAATCGTTCAAATACACGTCAAACAGCATGGGCCCTACAACTAAACCCTGAGGTACTCCATGTGTTATTGTAAAAGGTTCCGATAAGGATGTCCCAACTCGAGCACATTGTTCTCTGTCCCTTAAATAGCTGTCGAACCAGCGGAGAGCCCTATCAGAAGTGCCCAAGCTTTGCAATTTACTAAGTAGTGTTGAAGTTTACTAAGTAGTGAAGACGATTATTCCAGGTCAGGTAGTCATCAAATTGACACATGGCAATCCGCTCAGCAACTTTGGAGAGGACTGGTAATAGGGAAATAGGCCGGTTGTTACCTGGCACTTCATGATCTCCATCCTTGAGATGAGGAACCACTTCACTCCTTTTCCAGGCCCTTGGAAAGGTGGAACTTAAGAATGAATGGTTTGATGATATCAGTTACTGTAGGCAGGATGTGATCAAGATGGTCCTTAACTACTGAAACGGGCACTTTATCAGACCCCGGGGACTTATTTGATGGCATGGTCATAATCACCTCTTGTACGTGCGCACTCGAGACAGGTTTAAATTCAAACAGGTGAGAACAGAGAATGCATATCATCCAACTCTTGTAAAGTTGCTAATTCTGCAGATTTTGTTGCAGCGACTATTCTGGTTGAGACGAAAAACTTGTTAAATTAATTTGCCAAGATGCTAGTGTCCTTGGTGTAGTGAAGTCTTTGCTGGTAAAGCGCTGCGTATTGTTTTCCACATGGCACTACTGTTTCCTTTGTTTGTCATCACCCGCTGATTGAAATAATCCCGTTCTGCTTCCCTGAACGCCGCCTTGATATCCCGTCGTAGTTTTGTGAATGCCTCGCAGTCCTCCTGAGAGCCACTTTTTCGTGCCCTCTTGTGGAGCTGGTTCCTTGATCTTATAAGATCCTTAATTTCCGTGGTGATAGCTGGATTAGACTTGCGCTTTAATTTCACTGTTTTTATTGGCGCATGACAGTTAAGGCAGGTCATGAACAAATCATTGAACACACCCAATTTATCGTCAGTAGATTCCGTTAAGTTCACTGTGTCCCAAGGGATATGGGTGATGTCGCTGGCAAACTGATGAGCGGTATACCTTTTATAGGTCCAAGTTATGATGTAGAGGGGAAATTGCTTTGAGACTTTCTGGTCCAAAGTTACTTGTGGCCCTTTTCCACTACCCTTTTTCAGCTCACTTCAGCTCGCTTCAGCTCACTTCAGCCCGACACGGCTCGCGTTTCGACTACCAAAAACCAGCACGACTCAGCTCGCTTCAGCCCTGCTTAGCCCCTAAAACTCGCACCGTTTTGGAGTAGGGCTGAAGCGAGCCAAACCGTGCCGAGTGAGGCTGGGGGCGTGAGCAGACACTCCCCTGTGCACTGATTGGTGAGGAGGAGTGTCCTCACACGCCCACACACGCCCCGCCAGCATGCTGGGATCTGTAAACACCGTAAACCCGGAAGAAGAATAATTACGAGAATTTCTGAAGCCTTATGCGCCTCGCCTCATCTATACGCTCTTGCCAGTATCTGTCCGCGTTGTCGGTGACAACAAGCCACAGCACCAAGACCAGCAACACTAACGACTCCATGTCCTCCATGTTTATTGTTTACTATTCGGGTTGTGAGACTACCGCTTAAAAGCTCACTGATGTCACTGTTTGCGCTGCTTAACGACATCACCTGACGTCCACCCACTTTCGCTAACTCCACCCATTGTGTCCACCCACTTCCAGCCAGCACGGTTCAGCGCGGTTGTAGTCGAAATGCAACTCCAACAGCCCCGCTCAGCCCGACTCAGCACGGCACGGCTCAGCCCGACTCAGCCGCGTTTGTAGTGGAAAAGCGGCAATACACTAAGAAACGATCACTGATGCTAAGTTCCTCCACATCACTAAATTTTAACTAGTTGCCGATTTGATACCATGATAATATCCAGGAGGCTGCATGAGGTCTTTGTAACTCATGTAGGTTTTTCAATCACTTGCATAGCATTTACAGATTCACAAAAGGAAAGCGATGCATCCCCCTTAGGGTTCTTAGTCAACAAGTTGCAGTTTACATCGCCAGTGAGGACAATATCCTTGTTCAGAGACAGGGCTTGGACATATTTTGGCATGAGTTCGTTTTCTTGACAAGAAAGGCCAATTTCCTTATACAGCAATACAGCTCTCTCTCTCTCTCTCTCTCTCTCTCTCTCTCTCTCACACCCGTAGGATGGAGAGATGGTGTTGTTGGATGGAGGGTGTGAATATTTTGGCTACGTCAGTGATGTCACACGCACGTGGCCTGTGAGTGGAAAGTGAGTGATATCAGCGGTCATTAAACACCGTAGCACTGTTTGAAGAGCGTGTACTGAGGCATTTATACTGACACACACACCATTTCAGTGCTATTTAGAAGTTGTGTGAGAGTTATACAGGCCTGAGTGTGCATCTTTCTTTCGTAATATCAGTTTGAGTGAAGAGCAGTGTTCCGTCCAGCACCACTGTCTGATGGTCTGATGTACCCACAAAGTATCACACTGGAATTTGTTTTAGCTGTAAACCCACTCAAAATCACAAAGGAAGGGCTCTCAAGTAGAGGTCGACCGATATGGGTTTTTCTAAAGCCGATACCGATATTTAGAAGTCAGAGTCAGCCGATGGCCAATATGAGCTGCCAATTTTTTTGGGCCGATTTTTAGGGCCGATATGCTATCGTATTGTCCTTAATTGGCATGCTAAAATATCATACTAGTAAGAGGACGCACAACACTTATAAACTTAACACGATTTATTGAAAATTGAACACTCTGAAAAAAATCAACATATGAAATAAATATAAAATAAATAAATACCAGTTAAGTCAAAGGCTACTAATGAAATACTACTGAACTCTGAGTCTGAAATATTCAATATATAATCAACATAAAAATAAATATGAAATAAAAATATATTAGTGCTGCAAACACACTAGTAACACAGGACGTACTAGCAACATAAAAAATAGTTAAACTTGAAGCACACTGTAATGTTTACATTATTTCACAGTTTGGCAACAGAACAAACATTCAAGGTTAGCATTTAATAGTGCCTTCAATGTTACTATGTTACAATATGTTAATGAAAGAAATTATTAATTTCATTTAGATTTTATTATTCATAACATATTTTATTCATTATAAACAGATACAGATATTTTATTCATTATAAATAGCATAATATATAGTATAAATATTATGTATTATATAAAATGACTGTACTCATCATAACAATAAGAATTAACAAATTAATGACTTAAACGTATTAAAATGAATAATCAATAGACTAACAGAGTGCAAGAAGACTTCCACGATGTGACAACTTCAGATAGTTACTTCAAAACGGCAAAATACATGTTCAAGTTATACAGTTTCACTGTGGAACTTCCATGCCTTGAACTTTCACACGTTTCCGTTTCAACAATATAAAACTCCGTCTCCCAGCATGCTGTGCAGGAAACCAGAAATAGGAACTGCAGAGGTCTAGCATCGGTCTCTGGTTCACAATTAAATCAAACATGTGTACATCGCGAAAACGAATGGACATGGGATGGCAATGTTATAATATGTTCACAGGTTAGTTTTGTGTCCTCTTTTTGTTAACTTTTCACTTAGATTGTCCGTTACTACAGTTTAGATCGGAACATAGCGGTCACCAGCGTTAAGGGGGCTTACATAGTCGACGCACTCGCGGCCACAAGGCTACGCATCGCAACATTTCGTTTCGAGAGGAATTCTACAACTCCGATGCAGTTGAAATGCTATTCGTTTTTCCTTTCGCTAAATGAATCAACACATCACAGATTACAACTATCATGAGAGCAAATATATAACTTTAGGACATTGAAATGTAAGAATTGAAGCCTTACCTGTAGGCTATCTCTGCTGACTCCTGAAACGTTTGTTGGCTTGGGTCTTTTGCACGCCGCGTTCTACGTAGCTGTCGTGCCTGACTTTAAATCGGCACGACCAAATAAGAAAATCGGCCGATGCCGATTCATTAAAAAATGGCAAAAATCGGCCGATTAAATCGGCCGGCCGATAGATCGGTCGACCTCTACTCTCAAGTGGCGCAACAGAAAAGCTTTCGTACCCATTTTCATGTCACATGACCAAGAGAGCTGCCCTTTCATATACACACACCTTTTTTTTTTTTTTTTTTTTTTTTCCATACCTCCAAAGTCAGGGGTGGTGTAACATACTTGTTGGAAGGCGCTCTCCACCGACTTCCAACCAGACGTGATTGGTTGACGTCACTTTTCAAACAGGGTACAGATTCTGTTCTTGTTCATGCACTAAATTTTGAACCATTCGGAGCATTTTGACCAAAAATAAATTACTTCGGAACCTGAAAAGTTGTTTCCCAGCTGGAACGAAAATATAGCTAGTTGGTTCATTTGACTGTAGGCCAGGCTGGCATCGTCCGTTGTCCTCATCCGTCCACAATTTAGAAAAATTGCTACTCCTCCTACAGGATTGATCAGATTTCAATCAAACTCGCATACATTGTTCCCCAGGTGGGTGTGGATGAAATTTGTCCAGACGGTGGCGCCACCTGTTATATTTACGATTTTATGGGCCTCTGAAGTTTTTGGGTGACTCGTCACATTAAACGTTACTCTCCGTAAACTGATGGGACGTTTTCACTGAAACTCACCCAGAAGACTCTAAAGACATATTCCAACAAGAATTGTTCACCAGGTGGTGCCACCTACCATGGATGAAGCTACACAGGGGTCATATACAATTTCATAAAAATCGCTACTCCTCCTACAAGACTTATCGGGTTTCAAACTCTCTCACACAACAGTGCCCGGTATGAGCTCCAGTCTCATTGAGGCTATTTTTTTGCCAGTATGAACCGTGAGATCAGTGGGCGTGTCATTAGTTTGGAGAGGAAATGGAGCACAGTGACAGAGAACACAACGGAAAAGGATACATCTTCAGAAAAACATGGCGCAAAAGAAAAAAAAAATGCAATAACAGAACAAAAGCTCAGTGGTAATCAATGCACACCGCCATCTTGTACTACTGTTTACTCCCGTTGTAAATTGTGCCACGCCCTTCGTTCATGACGCATCTTTGATTACAATGGCTCCGCTTAAAACTGCTGAAAATGTGAGCCAGTTGGCAAGCTAGCACCAAGGTTCAAGGAATCCTGAACAGAACCAGTTCAAGAACCTATTCCCTGTTGGTCGCAAAAGGCATATCGGAGGGGGAGGGGTGACGTCACTTGTGATTAACAAGTCCGCCAACTAATCATGTCTGGTTGGAAGTAAGTGGAGAGTGTTTTCCTATACAATGGTGCTTGAAAGTTTGCGAACCCTTTAGAATTTTCTATATTTCTGCATAAATATGATCTAAAACATCATCAGATTTTCACACAAGTCCTAAAAGTAGATAAAGAGAACCCAGTTAAACAAATGAGACAAAAATATTATACTTGGTCATTTATTTATTGAGGAAAATGATCCAATATTACATATCTGTAAGTGGCAAAAGTATATGAACCTCTAGGATTAGCAGTTAATTTGAAGGTGAAATTAGAGTCAGGTGTTTTCAATCAATGGGATGACAATCAGGTGTGAGTGGGCACCCTGTTTTATTTAAAGAACAGGGATCTATCAAAGTCTGATCTTCACAACACAGGTTTGTGGAAGTGTATCATGGCACGAACAAAGGAGATTTCTGAGGACCTCAGAAAAAGTGTTGTTGATGCTCATCAGGCTGGAAAAGGTTCCAAAACCATCTCTAAAGAGTTTGGACGCCACCAATCCACAGTCAGACAGATTGTGTACAAATGGAGGAAATTCAAGACCATTGTTACCCTCCCCAGGAGTGGTCGACCAACAAAGATCACTCCAAGAGCAAAGCGTGTAATAGTTGGCAGGTCACAAAGGACTCCAGGGTAACTTCTAAGCAACTGAAGACGTCTCTCACATTGGCTAATGTTCATGAGTCCACCATCAGGAGAACACTGAACAACAATGGTGTGCATGACAGGGTTGCAAGGAGAAAGCCACTGCTCTCCAAAAAGAACATTGCTGCTCATCTGCAGTTTGCTAAAGATCATGTGGACAAGCCAGAAGGCTATTGGAAAAATGTTTTGTGGATGGATGAGACCTAAATAGAACTTTTTGGTTTAAATGAGAAGTGTTATGTTTGGAGAAAGGAAAACACTGCATTCCAGCATAAGAACCTGATCCCATCTGTGAACCATGGTGGTGGTAGTATCATGGTTTGGGCCTGTTTTGCTGCATCTGGGCCAGGATGGCTTGCCGTGACTGATGGAACGATGAATTCTGAATTATACCAGCGAATTCTAAAGGAAAATGTCAGGACATCTGTCCATGAACTGAATCTCAAGAGAAGGTGGGTCATGCAGCAAGACAACGACCCTAAGCACACAAGTCGTTCTACCAAAGAATGGCTAAAGAAGAATAAAGTTAATGTTTTGGAATGGCCAAGTCAAAGTCCTGACCTTAATCCAATGGAAATGTTGTGGAAGGACCTGAAGCGAGCAGTTCATGTGAGGAAACTCACCAACATCCCAGAGTTGAAGCTGTTCTGTACGGAGGAACGGGCTAAAATTCCTCCAAGCCGGTGTGCAGGACTGATCAACAGTTACCGCAAATGTTTAGTTGCAGTTATTGCTGCACAAGGGGGTCACACCAGATACTGAAAGCAAAGGTTCACATACTTTTGCCAGTCACAGATATGTAATATTGGATCATTTTCCTCAATAAATAAATGACCAAGTATAATATTTTTGTCTCATTTGTTTAACTGGGTTTTCTTTATCTACTTTTAGGACTTGTCAGGGCTCAACATTAATGCTTGTCCGCTTGTCCGGGACAAGTGATACTTTATGTCGGACAAGTTTATCGTCTCACTTACTTGTCCGATCGGACAAGTGCCAAAATACGCTGATATTCGGGTTACACATCAAATTTTATCAGTTTATTCACATGATTTCCGAAGCATCTCACTCGACATATCGTTTTGATGAATCGCCGGATGTTTCTCTTCGGAAAGAGTGATGTGCGCATGTGCAATATTCTGCTTGCGAAACCGACCAATACTGCTTCGTGTATTTGAGCTGAAAAGTAAACGGTCGTTTATCAGACCCTCCAGGATTTCGCGATGTTGCGATTTGCAACATCAATGCAAATTCAACCAATCTCCGTGAATTCAGGGCGGTGTTGCAATTATATCCAATCACCGCAACTTTCCTGCAAATTTGACCAATCGTTGGCGTCGTCGACAAACTACCTTCCGCCTTACTTCCGTGTATACGTTCAAGAGAAGCAGCATGTGCGAGTCAGTGTTTATGTAGGCTTAAATTCTGTTACTGAAAGTGTGTTATGTTTACAGTGAAGGACTGTGCGCACTTTACATTATTTTTTTACTTAATACAAGAAATTAATGGATGCCAACATTTTTGCCAAAATGGTATTTTATTTTCCATTGTTTAGGCAGCTTCAGCATCATACTGTGAGATTCTGTTCAAATTGTTTTTTTTCTTCTATGAAGCCTGAGCCATTTATTTTATTAGTTTATAATTATTGTTTAATTTAGCCTTCAGGAGAGACTGCCTGCACACAGTACTAGTATTAATAGTTTTTTTCTTAGATGAAAGCTGAGGCATTTATATTATATTTTAAGGTAACTTCATGTTGTGCTGTGAGGTTCTATGCACTTTAACTTTTGAACCAACAGGTGCATTTGGATAAGTAAAGCCTATTTTTCTGCATTTTTGTAGTCCTGCTAATCTTTTATATTGGTAAAGTTGTTTATAGGACCATTTCTCAGTGTCTTTTTGTTTTTTTAATCAATAGTTTTTCAGTAATAACTTAATATTTAACATATCACTCAATTTTAATCACAAAAAGAGAAAATCGCAACAATTTCTTGCAACTTTCACTTCCTCCCGCAATATAATCGCAACAAAAACCTAAAAAACACCGCAACTTTCATCGCAACCATTAAATACCATACAGGAGCCACACTGAATAATTAGACAACAACAATTAATCAGTGGAGGATATATATTCAAAGTTAATAATTTAAAAATGAAAATATACACTTGTGTTCAAAATAATAGCAGTCCAACACGACTAACCAGATCAATCACTGGTTTTGGTGGAAATTATATTACTACATGGCAAATAATTTACCAATAGGTGTAGTAGAGTCATAGAAAACCAACAGACCCAACATTCATGATATGCATGCTCCTGAGTCTGTGTAATCGAATAATTAAGTGAAAGGGACGTGTTCAAATAATAGCAGTGTGGAGTTTAATTAGTGAGATCATTCATTCTGTGAAAAAACAGATGTCAGTCAGGTGGCCCTAATTTAAGGATGAAGCCAGCACATGTTGTACATCCATTTCTCTCTGAAAACCTGAGAAACATGGGTCGTTCCAGACATTGTTCAGAAGAACAGCATGCTTTGATTAAAACGTTGATTGGAGAGGTAAAACATATACTGTAAAGAAGTGCAGAAAATGATGGGCTGCTTGGCTAAAATGATCTCCAGTGCTTTAAAATGGACAGCAAAGCCAGAGAGACGTGGAAGAAAACAGAAGACTACCATTCGAATGGATCGAAGAATAGCCAGAATGGCAAAGACTCAGCCAACGATCAGCTCCAGGGTGATCAAAGACGGTCTGAAGTTACCTGTGAGTACTGTGACAATTAGAAGATGCCTGTGTGAAGCTAATCTATCGGCAAGAAGCTCCCGCAAAGTTCCACTGTTAAAAAAAGACGTGCTGAAGAGGATACAGTTTGCCAAAGAACACATCGACTGGCCTAAAGAGAAATGGAAAAACATTTTGTGGACTGATGAAAGTAAAATTGTTCTTTTTGGGTCCAAGAGCCGCAGACAGTTTTTCAGACGACCCCCAAACACTGAATTCAAGCCACAGTACACTCTGAAGACAGTGAAGCATGGTGGTGCAAGCATCATGATATGGGAATGTTTCTCTTACTGTGGTGTTGGGCCCATTTATCGCATACCAGGGATCATGGATCAGTTTGCATATATCAAAATACTTGAGGAGGTCATGTTGCCTTATGCTGAAGAGGAAATGCCCTTGAAACGGGTGTTTCAACAAGACAACGACCCCAAACACACCAGTAAGCGAGCAGCATCAGGGTTCAAGACCAACAAAAATGAAAGTTATGGAGTGGCCAGCCCAATCCCCGGACCTTAATCCGATAGAAAACTTGTGGGGTGACATCAAAAATGCTGTTTCTGAGGCAAAACCAAGAAATGCAGAGGAATTGTGGAATGTTGTCAAATCATCCTGGGCTGGAATACCTGTTCACAGGTGCCAGAAGTTCTCAGAAACCGTGGTTATACAACTAAATATTAGTTTAGTGATTCACAGGAATACTAAATCCTTAAGATTTTTTCAGTTTATACAGTAAATATTTGGAGTTTGTAATGAAAAATGCAGACACTGCTATTTTTTTGAACAGCCCAATGTTCATTTTTCTTCATTTTCTGTAAAGTAATTAAAATATTCATACATTGGGGGGCGTCGTGGCTCAGGTGGATAAGGCGCCATACCATAAATCCGGGGACCCGGGTTCGATTCCGACCCGAGGTCATTTCCCGATCCCTCCCTGTCTCTCTCCCACTTATTTCCTGTCTCTACACTGTCCTATCCAATAAAGGTGGAAAAAGCCCAAAATATTCATACATTTTTCTTCATGTTTTGATGTAGAATATAATGTGCAGTGTTCCCAATGCATGGAAATAAAAACTATTATAAGGATTTTGAGCTTTACTCACGTTTTTAAACACACTATTATTTTGAACACAACTGTATATAATTTTAATTTTCTGGTTTTCAATTTCTCATAAATAAATTGATTGGAGTCCAATTTTTTTCTGCAGTGAATAGATTTTTGTGTTAAGCTAATTTCACCAGAATTACTTTATTACAAATAGTTTATTTGTGTTTTTTTTTCTCAAATATTTCTTCGGACAAGTCAACTTCACATTCGGACAAGTAAATTTCCTTTCAACTTGCCTGACAGGACAAGTGGTTTCAAAAGTTAATGTAGAGCCCTGCTTGTGTGAAAATCTGATGATGTTTTAGGTCATATTTATGCAGAAATACAGAAAATTCTAAAGGGGTCACAAACTTTCAAGCACCACTGTGTGTTGCACCACCTCTGATGTCTGAGCAGCAGTTCAAAAAGATGCAGTTAGTTGGTTACAGGTGCCTTGGAGGAAACGGGTAGATGGTTAGGAGTAGTGGCCTAAAGGTTTGAGAAGCAGCTTTGGGATCAAAAGGTTGCTGGCTTGAATCCCTGGACCAGCAGGAATGGCTGAAATGCCCTTGAGCAAGGCACCGAACCCCCAGTTGCTATGGATATGTCCGGGTCCTGTTGGATATCGCTCTGGATAAGAGTGTCTGCTAAATGTGATGGGGGAGAACTGTCTGGTGGGCGGGGATTGGCTATGACTAAATTACAGGTAAAAAATAGGGGGAAAGTCATTCAGGGATGATTACTTTAAAATCCACAAAAAGGTTCGTGTCACATGAGCATCAGAGGAGACGCGTCTTCTGCGCTTCTTGGTGTTAATTATACGTGTCTGAATGAGGAGCTGAGAAAATCTGCTGGAGTAGCTGAATACTCTGACTCTACAGAATATAAGAATGTAAAGAACTCTCGTCAAAGCAAATATTGATGTAACTTTTGGACTTAAGTTGCAGACTCTGAAAACAGTCCCTAATTATCTATTATCTGATAACGTGTGTGTAGGTTCAGTGAGGTTCAGCGGTGTGTGTATGAGGCCCTGTTGGAGGTACAGGCAGCGTGTTTGTCTCTGTGTGTTCCCGGAGTCAGTCTGGATCATATTTACTCGTCCATGCTCTCACTGCTGGCCAAACAGCTGCTTCAGCTCGGTGTGTTACCGCGCGACACTGACCACGCCCTCGCCCTCAAGGTATTCACACTGCACAGCTTCTTGCTAACTCACACGTACACAGCAATCACAGTTCATGCTGCCATCCTAATGTTGATTATTTTCCTATAGCAGTATACCCCCCACTGTTTTATGTGACATCATACATTTTTATCCATCTTTCTGTGGAAAGTTCTGACAAGTTACTTCCTGCTCTTCCTTACATTATAGCAGCTATAAACGGTCATTCCCTCACCAGTCTCTCTTTACCCCGAAGCTACGCAGCTTGTTGTGTTACCAACAAACCCCAGAGTGTAAACTCCTCCTCCTCTGTCCTGAAGATGTCAGAAACGTTAACGTTCCAGCTTTATTTCTGACCGTTACAAAGCACCAACACTGGAGACTCCTTCCAGAAATGTTAAATCTTTTTTTTTTTTTTAAACCAAAATCATTAGCCTGGCAAGCCAGACTAAATGTGAATATTTAGTCTGGCCTCGATCCGTAGACATTTCCGAAGGGTGTGGGAGGAACAAACCGCTGTCTTTCAAACTGTCTCTGTGCGTACAGGCCAACGCTCTGACCAATCAGCGCAACAGTGACTGTGACGTAGTCAGAGCGACAGAAAGCAGTGGGGGAGACCTTGAAATAAATAATTTTTCAAAATGCGTATTAATTAATAAACAGGTTCTAGATATTAAGAAGTTTGGAGATAATGACCACAAGTTTGGAGTCTGTACCACATACTTAACATACACTCATTTTTTTCCCAAGTGTTTTTCAAGGGTTTGCTTAAACTGTTTTTGAGAGTTTTTATTTAGTGGTGTTTGGTGAAATAATTTCCCTTAAATTTAAAATAACGGGAAAATAAGAAACAATCAAAAAGTAATGTTTTAAAGCTGTTTATTAATTCTTCGTACTGCACAAACTAGCCCCATCCTTTTGGCTACGAGCGGAGCCAGCTGGTAGATCAGACTTTTGCCATAGCCGGTCGGCAAAACAGCGAAAACGTCCTTCTTGAAAAGGAATGAGCGGAGAGCCTCTTCCTGCTCATGTTTCAACGAAAACTCCAAGTCTAATTCTTCTAAAACTGATTCCAAAGCGGAGTCAAACGCGCGCTGTTCACTAGCCATAGCCATCTTTCCTGTTGTGCTTTCTCCAGCGTCGCGCTAGCCTGGCTAACGCGACTGCAAAGCTCTACGAGCTATTGGTCTGGCCAAGATATTAAGCCCAACCGTTTCCCAGAGCCCATGGTTGACCCGCCTCCCTGAAATGCCTCAGTTTGCTACTGGTCGAAGCCAGAAAAGGCTGTGACGAAGCTTAAACCAATCACATCACTCTTTCCTCTGACGTACGCGACGGGGCTAACTGGTAGATTAAACTCTTACCGAAGCCTAGTTGAAAATAAGGATGTTGGTTATTTTATATCCTTTTTGGATGACTTTGATTTACTCGATTAACATATGTAAAGATAGTTAAGTAGCCCCTTTCTTGTTCATACTTTTTACTTTATTTCTATGTGTGTGTTTTACTACTTTTGATGTTTTTTGGATCTGTATATATATGGTGCTCTATTTGTTTGTATTTTGAATGTTTTTGGAAAAAAGAAAAAAAAAAACTCTTACCGAAGCCGGTCGGGAGCAAGGCGAAAACGTCCTTCCTTTCAATAAATACCTCCAGGGCTGCTCTTTGCTCCGTTTTCAATGAGAACTTCCCGATGAATGCTTTCAATACAGCATCTATGCGTAATAGATGCGGAAGCGTGAATGAAGCGCTTCCGGCATAGATTCTGTAAACAATCTATGGCTTCCGGTCGCAGTTCTACTACGTCAGTGCCTTGAACACACCTCTACCCAGGGCCGTTGGAGATGCTCAAAGTTGATTGGTTCCCGATTTTTCGGGAGCTTGGAAGAGCTGTAGATAGCTTGCCTGGCCAGACTGAGCTCGCAACAGGCCCTCGTGTTGCATCACGCTTAGGATGGGCGGGCCCAGGCTAGCGTCGCGCAGCTTTGTCGTCACTCCTGCCCAAAGAATCCAAACAAAAACCTTGTGTTGTGATTGGCGGGCACGATTTGATGCCCGGGGTGTTTTTGTTTATATGGTGCGAGGCTAGACCCACTCGCTAGGCAAAAATATTTTTGGCCACTAGGCGGGTGGGTCTAGTTTACTAGGCTACAAAATCATTACAACAACAATTACATGCGTTTATAATCCAGGGTTTTTTTTCTGTAAAATAATTAGTTTTGGCTTTTTTTTTTTTTTTTAAATCCTGCTTCCCTTGCTTAGCTTTCCACAACCAGATACAGTCCACTGGTACCACTTTTACAACATCTAACTCAGTTTGATTTATTTTAGTCGGTGTCTAAAAGCAGAGCTTCTGATGAGTTTATGAACAAAAATATCTCCAAGAGCACAAAATCCCCCTGAATAGAATAATAATATTACAGCACCATGAGTGAACCATCGAATTGTCATGTTATGTTTTTCACTTCAGTAAATCACTGCATTGTCTTGACAGTGAGCCCAATAATGAGATTCACATCGCAGTTATGATAGATTTATTCCTTTCTTTGACGCTGTGTGCCATGCACCAGAAACAACACCAGCACATTTATTATGGTGTGACTCTGCTGGGTGCCTGGGGGACAGCAGTGAACCAGCACTTTCACTTTACACCACTACTGTAGAGTTACCATCCAATATCACACTCCATACGTCAGTCATCTGGTTCCATCCCTCACATCCGCACACAGCGCCTTTAGGACTAATCCCCATGCACCTGTTCCTGATTAGAGCTCAGTCACAGCGCAGACATTTATATAAGGACTCTGAGTAACACACAGACTTTGTGAAAGCCTTGTATTTTGTGTTGCGTTTGTGTTTTTGGACTGTGAGTATTATATTCCCTCTGATGTCCTGTCTGTGTCTCACTCCACCACTGCCTGATTTTCCACTCGGCCTTCGTCTCCGTTTTGGATCTGTTTGCTTACGTGTTTTCAATAAAACTCTTCCTGCACTTACATCCGTCTATCGCCCTTACACAACACACAGTCAACTGTCCAACAAGTGAGTGGACTAATAAAACTGTTTTAACTCGTTTTATATGAAATTGTCGTGAATATTTTCTGTAAGATGTGTTAAATTTTTTTTTAAGCAAATTAAAAAATATAACTAAGTGGCGATGGAGGGCCTGAGAACCTCCGGTATGCCAAATCCGGCATGAATGCAACAAACTGCCTTGGAGGAGAACGTCAAAATATAACACGTGTCAAAATGTACAAAACCAAAAATAACTCTCTTCCTGTTGAGTATGGCTAATACAAGGCGCATTACAATTTTGTTCATCTTGGGGCTCCCCACGCACCTACCAAATCTGACACTGATAGGTGAAACTATATACCAGGCAAAAGTCTCAATGGCATGTGGGGGTGCTATGGAGTTCCCCAGACACACCCGGGGCCAAGCCTCGATGCCTGAATTGCAGTGGCCAGGACTGATGTGTGTACCAAATTTCACAAGTTTTTGCCCATGGGAACCACCTCAAAAATGGCCAAGTGTTGAAGAAAAAGAGCAATAATAAGAATCCTTAGGAAAACAATAGGGCTGTGCACCTCTGGTGCTCGGGCCCTAATAAGTGCTGGATAAAAACTCCTTATATACAGTAAATGAAGATATAAATTTCGTTGTCCGGTGGTGAAGTGTTTGAAGCTTCTGTGCATTTGTGATTGGGTTCCCTGTGGTGGTACGCATTCGTCGTTTATATGTACAGACGACGTACGGTCACAGAATCCATCAACAATCGGGTCGATGTTTTACCACATTCTCTTCAGAATGGAGCTTCACTCCACTATGAAATGTGTAGAAATTTAAATGTCTGAAAATCTGAACCTATTACATCCTGTCTTGAATTTTGATCTTACAACCCCGATTCCAAAAAAGTTGGGACAAAATACAAATTGTAAATAAAAACGGAATGCAATAATTTACAAATCTCAAAAACTGATATTGTATTCACAATAGAACATAGACAACATATCAAATGTCAAAAGTGAGACATTTTGAAATTTCATGACAGCAACACATCTCAAAAAAGTTGGGACGGGGCAATCAGAGGCTGGAAAAGTTAAAGGTACAAAAAAGGAACAGCTGGAGGACCAAATTGCAACTCATTAGGTCAATTGGCAATAGGTCATTAACATGACTGGGTATAAAAAGAGCATCTTGGAGTGGCAGCGGCTCTCAGAAGTAAAGATGGGAAGAGGATCACCAATCCCCCTAATTCTGCGCCGACAAATAGTGGAGCAATATCAGAAAGGAGTTCGACAGTGTAAAATTGCAAAGAGTTTGACCATATCATCATCTACAGTACATAATATCAAAAGATTCAGAGAATCTGGAAGAATCTCTGTGCGTAAGGGTCAAGGCCGGAAAACCATACTGGGTGCCCGTGATCTTCGGGCCCTTAGACGGCACTGCATCACATACAGGCATGCTTCTGTATTGGAAATCACAAAATGGGCTCATGAATATTTCCAGAGAACATTATCTGTGAACACAATTCACCGTGCCATCCGCCGTTGCCAGCTAAAACTCTATAGTTCAAAGAAGAAACCGTATCTAAACATGATCCAGAAGCACAGACGTCTTCTCTGGGCCAAGGCTCATTTAAAATGGACTGTGGCAAAGTGGAAAACTGTTCTGTGGTCAGACAAATCAAAATTTGAAGTTCTTTATGGAAATCAGGGACGCCGTGTCATTCGGACTAAAGAGGAGAAGGACGAACTGAGTTGTTATCAGCGCTCAGTTCAGAAGCCTGCATCTCTGATGGTATGGGGTTGCATTAGTGCGTGTGGCATGGGCAGCTTACACATCTGGAAAGACACCATCAATGCTGAAAGGTATATCCAGGTTCTAGAGCAACATATGCTCCCATCCAGACGACGTCTCTTTCAGGGAAGACCTTGCATTTTCCAACATGACAATGCCAAACCACATACTGCATTAATTACAGCATCATGGCTGTGTAGAAGAAGGGTCCGGGTACTGAACTGGCCAGCCTGCAGTCCAGATCTTTCACCCACAGAAAACATTTGGTGCATCATAAAATGGAAGATACGACAAATAGACCTAAGACAGTTGAGCAACTAGAATCCTACATTAGACAAGAATGGGTTAACATTCCTATCCCTAAACTTGAGCAACTTGTCTCCTCAGTCCCCAGACGTTTACAGACTGTTGTAAAGAGAAAAGGGGATGTCTCACAGTGGGAAACATGGCCTTGTCCCAACTTTTTTTGAGATGTGTTGTTGTCATGAAATTTAAAATCACCTAATTTTTCTCTTTAAATGATACATTTTCTCAGTTTAAACATTTGATATGTCATCTATGTTCTATTCTGAATAAAATATGGAATTTTGAAACTTTCACATCATTGTATTCCGTTTTTATTTACAATTTGTACTTTGTCCCAACTTTTTTGGAATCGGGGTTGTAAATACATTACAAACTGGGTGTTTTATTTATTTATTTATTTATTTATTTATTTAGCATCCAATCTAATGATGTAATTTGTGTACCAGGGCTGACTTTTTTTTTTTTTTTAAATATTCCCATTCTGCTCTTTTGTATTCTTGGGCTGTCTCCTTTGTCTGTCTGTTTTTTCCATCTCTTCTCTTCTTTTCCTCACTTTCTTCTCTCTCTCTCTCTCTCTCTCTCTCTCACTCACTCACTCACTCACTCACACGCACGCGCCTTGCATTTTTGTCTCTTTATTAGCTCTTTGTCATCTGATTGTTTACTCTCGTTCTCCCTGCAATCTCTGGTCCAGACTGCGCGGCGTTACTGTCCTCATCATGTAGGTCATTACCTGGGTATGGATGTTCATGACACTCCTGAGCTGTCTCGCTCTCAGCCCCTGCAGGCTGGCATGGCCATCACCATAGAGCCTGGTGAGACACACAGTCTTGCACACTACATGTTTTAATCTCAACACTGAACTCTGTGAACTGTTTCTAACAAAAGTATCACAGAAGGTAATGATGTCATGTCTGTGCTCATGATCAGGAGATTTTCAGTCCCACAACTGACACACACACACTGCTGCTTTTCGCTTATTACCTGATTAAAAAATGTTTATTTCACGTTCTCACTCTCTCTCAGGTCTGTACTTCAGCGAGGATGACGAGTCGTGTCCACAGCTCTTCCGAGGTCTTGGTGTTCGCATAGAAGACGACGTAGTGATCCGAGAACAGGGCGGTCCCCTGATCCTGTCTGCACACACTCCAAAATCAGTGTGTGATGTGGAAAGGGCCTGTGCGCACTCAGAGGGATGAAGGAGTGCTCCTGGTTCTGCATCACCTTTCAGTGTTTAGTACTCTTGCCTCAGGAAGCTACAAGCGTGACGAAGCCGAGCACTGGAGACACGCCGTAACTCACTGACCATGTGCACCATGGGGGGGCGGGGTGTAAAAATGGATGTGAATTACCTCGTCTGGATCTTTTCTGGAATTTTTTTCCCAGACATATTAAACTTGTAATTTTTCAGAAAAGCGTTGTTTACAGGTTTCCATACTAATGCTTTAATTAAAATTGAAGCATGAGGGGTGAAGCCGGTGTCCTGTAATAAGATTCGTTCTAAAACTCGCATGCAGACGGCTGAACGTCCACAGCTCGGCGTCACACACGTGAATTTATTTATAGGGACACTACAATTATAATTCCGACGTTGTGAATATAAAGTCAGGCTTTATAATAACTGTATTTGTTGTTATATGCCTTCTGATTACAAGAATCTTCAGGAGGATGAGGATGGGATGGAGACAAAGTGATGGAACCCAAATTAAATAAATTTCTGCGATTTTTAATTTTCTGCTTCCTGGAGGATATCGAGCAAGATGACCAGAGTTCATGAAAACAGATTGCGTCCTTTATTTCCCTGAGAAAATTTCACATTTATCACTGATTAAACTTGCACTTATTCCCAATCCTGCTGCTTTATATTTTTGCGTGTTTCCTGCTCGAACACTTTTTTTAATGTAGCAGCTCATTAACACAGCATCTGAGGTAAAGTCGGTTCTGCTGTGGTTTTACTCCGAGTCGAATATTCCTGAGGTAACGCTTCTGATTTCTGATCTAAATGCGTCGAACACGGGGTGGAGGAAACCTGGGTGGAAATTGATACGAAATGTCCAACAAAATCATTTCTGCTTAAATATAAACAAACTAGCAATATGACAGGAGCAATTTGTGAAAGATGCAACAACAATTAGTGAAATAGGAAAAAAAGATTCGTCCTTGGTTGGTTCAGCAACACGCTGCCATTTTGGTTTTCTCTACTCACGGTATATGAGCTGATATCCGAGTAGTAGAGTAGCCAATCAGTGTGCGATTGCTCATATCCAGTGAATGTGGATAGAATATTTCCCCATCTTTCACTCTGATGATGTCACTCCCAGTGTTTTCCTACTGACTAAGCGGCCGTTGTCAAAATGGCAAACCAGTTCAAAATTACTTTGATTAACTTGCGTATTTTTTTTTGTGTGTGGAGGTGTCCGTATAATATAAAGAAAATATTTAGTGTATCTTCTTGCATTGAAAAATATTTCACTTGTTTGCTTCGCTCACTCCTGAATTATATTCACCACTCGAAGAGAAACTTAACATATATATTTTATTATTTTTTTTTTACCCCACTGTGTAAGGCCCTGGTCACATTACACCTTGCGATGGGTTTGCGAATACTTGGCAATGAAAAATTGGTAGTATCGCCACCAGTTATGAGATGTACAGAGTTTCGTGCATTTATTTGTTGTGTCTCCACCTTGTGAGTGGACAAAAACGTTGTAAAAACTTTCAATACATGTATTAAAATGTGGTGGTGATGTTTTTGTGAACAAACTAAGCAGTGGATACTTGCAGATGGGTTGCTTGAGGAGGCATCGCCACCAAGACGCATCATTTTCATCGATAAATGATCGCGAGCTGTAGTGTGACCGTAGGCTATATTATTATATATATTGTCAATAACACTGTTTTATCTGTAACCTCTTATTCCGGGCGGGGGACAAGCTGGAGCTGACCATGGGCGAGAGGCAGGGTACACCCTGGACAAGTCGCCAGCCATCGTAGGGCTCACACACACACAGAGACGCAAACAACCATTCACACTCACGGTCAGTTTAGAGCCACCAATTAACCTAACCTGCATATCTTTGGACTGTGGGAGGAAACCCATGCAGACACGGCGAGTCAAGTTTATTTGTGTAGTGCTTTTAACAATAAACATTGTCGCAAAGCAGCTTTACAGAATTTGAACGACTTAAAACATGAGCTAATTTTATCCCTAATCTATCCCCAATGATGAAGCCTGTGGCGACGGTGGCAAGGAAAAACTCCCTCAGACGACTCGAGAGGAACCAGACTCAAAAGGGAACCCATCCTCATTTGGGCAACAACAGACAGCATGACTATAACATTAACAGTTTTAACATGAAGTCAGTTTCGTTGATGTTATAAACTCTTTGTTGATGTGCAAAACTGTTCATGACAACTGCAGTCCTCAGCCGTAAAAGCATTACTAGGCCGTCATCGGCCGCTGGGTTCGAACCCAGAACCTTCTTGCTGTTCACTATGCCGCCCAGTAACACTGTACATACTGGAAATATATCCTCACTCATACTGTCGTTAGATGTTAATTAGATTTCATTGGCTTTGCATCTTCACTCTGTTTAATAACTATAAAATTTCATCTCATTATCTCTAGCCGCTTTATCCTGTTGTACAGGGTCGCAGGCGGGCTGGAGCCTATCCCAGCTGACTACGGGCGAAAGGCGGGGTACACCCTGGACAAGTCGGCAGGTCATCACAGGGCTGACACATAGACACAGACAACCATTCACATTCACACCTACGGTCAATTTAGAGTCACCAGTTAAGGCCAATTTATGCTGACAACCCAGTCCTCGCAGATGGCGTCGCAGACAGTGTCTGCGTAGCCCCCCCACCTTCGCAGACGCTCTGCGCGCACCTCCCAAAAATTGTGACCACCGCAGAAGCCTCGCAGACAGCGTCGCAGACAAGAGGGCTCTGATTGGTCCACTCTACATCCGCTGTACACGCACTTCCGCTTCCCTACTTTCCCGGTTTGGTTTGTTTTCACGACCGCCATTTTTACAAACACGAGCAAAGATGGAGCAGCACGAAGGGCGGTTGATCGAGGAAGTGAGGAAGTACGTACATCTATACGACTCCAGTTCTAGTCATTATAAGTAACCGGAGGATAAACACTCCACTAACCGCACCCACCAACTACTCCTAGCGACTTCGCGCCCCCTTGCGTTGTGGCGGTGAATAACATCGCGCACTCCTATTACTCCCCGCTCAACAATAAATTACAACTGTCTGCGAAAAGCTATCTGCGAAAGCCTTGTCGCAAGAGCATGCAGAGGCCTTTAACCTAACCTGCATGTCTTTGGACTGTGGGGGAAACCGGAGCACCCGGAGGAAACCCACGCGGACACGGGGAGAACATGCAAACTCCACACAGAAAGGCCCTCGCCGGCCACGGGGCTCGAACCCGGACCTTCTTGCTGTGAGGCGACAGCGCTAACCACTACACCACCATGCCGCCGAATATAAAATTTATTTGACTAAAAAAAAAGTCATAAGTATTTGAACGGGTGCCATTGTGTAATACATTTTTCCTGCACCGTGATGTCGGAGTGAGATGGAGAAGGCAGGAGGAAAGCAGGATTTTGAGGGTTGATTTCAGAAATGGAGCATTTTTATCATGTGTAAAGAGAACCTTAGATTTGTCCAGGGCAGCTCAGCTAACAGCTAACCTTAACTGTTTCCTCATGAATTTATTTATTTTTTTAAAAACTCTTATAATATGATGAAATTTGAAGAGAATTATTGGAACTGTGATGATATTTATGGAGGAACTGAGAGGGGCCTGTGAGTGACGGTGCTGCTGTTTCATCACCTCAGTGATTTCTCTTCAGGGCCAGAAAAAATAAAAACAAGTACAAAAATAATAATAAAAAAAGACTTAAAAACCCTAAAATATCAATCAAGGAGCTTTCAAATCCGAAATAATCCGGGAAAAGCCGAGCACCGACACCGGATCCCCCTCCTTTTTCCCCTGTAATGTACCTCCAACCCTCCCTCTTTCCCTTCAGTGCCAAAAGGAGGAGAAACAACAAGCCGCCATTTTGTTTTGTGCGGCCAGAGGAGCGGAGGAGGCACGAGAGGCAGACCGAGGAGAGCCGCTCCGAACCCGGCCACGGCGCGCACAGACACCCGCTGTCTGCTCAAAGAAGAGGAGGAAGGCGAAAGGACGAGGGAAAAAACACCAAAAGAAATGAGGAGATAAATAAATAAAAAGAAAGAAAAATCACTCGGTGAAAATCTGAAGAAGAGGCGGAAGGGGATTTAAAAAAAAAAAAAAAACAGGAGGAAAAAAAAAACCCCTGCGGTGGGGAGCAGAGAAAGAGGAAATACACACACAGAGAGAAATATAATCCCCTTTTACACTTTTTTTTTCGTACAGAATGGATGCAGTGGTTGTGAAAGAAATGAAACGACAGAGGACGGCGTAAAAGTGAAGGACGTCCACAACAAAGTGAAGAAAAGAAGTGAGAGAAAGAAGAGAGAAATGAAGGCGCAGGGGGTCACGGCACCAGAAACGCCTGGGGCGCGTTTATCGAACCCTGAAATATCACGGAGTGCGTCTGGGATCTGATCTAAAACCTTCGCCGTGAATGCGTCTGCATTCGGTCTCCCCCTGGTTCCGCTCAGTCGATGTGTTTTTCCTCTCTACCTGATTGCTCGAGGATTTGTTCCTCATTTCTTGCACTTGCGAGCTTCATTAGAGTTGGCTTGAACCACAAAGTGAGCAGATCCATCCAGCTCTGCCACGGCTCTTCACCGTCCACCAATAACACTACTGCAAAAAAAAAAAAATCCTTATCAAAGTAAACGAGTTATCTCGTAGCTTTCTTCTTCGTACCGGGCCGTCAGATCCAGAACTCGGAACGATAATGATGTCTTTGCGTGCCTGAAGATTGGACGCAGGAAGACGTTTCTTCTGAGATCCGTGTGTGTGCGTGAGAGATGCGACCCTACAAGATTTCCTCCATTCCGTCACAAAAACACTAAAGTGCATTCACGAATGCGAGTGTTTATGGAGTTGGTGGTGCACCCAGACGGTTCTTCAGCACTTCGGTGGGATTGCGTGCCACTTGGGTTATTTTATTAGTCCCGCAGAAGCACGGATGACTTTTTATCTGGACTGAATCATGGCCAAGTTTCTTTGAACAGTGTGGTGTGTGTGTCAGTTACGTGAACTGTAACTTTTGTCTATTTATAACTTACGTATTGCAAAGTCGCTGTATCGATGAGGCAAGATTTGAGGACGACTTCTGGAATCGAACGATTATTTCAAGAACTAAGGTGGAGACAGATGGCGCCGAGTGCCATGGAGAATTTCAGGATTGTGGACGTTTTCAGGACCACTGCGTGAAGCGAATTTCATGTCCCGGACACCGAATTTAATTTGAGTTTCCTGACAATCCATAGTTTGATTGGCGTCCCAACGAAGCTCCAGCATTCAAAAGAGTATGATAATCCAATGAAATAAATCTGCAGGACTTTGGAGTGATAATCGTGGAAATTTCAGATTTGACCTTTCCTCTGTTGGTCCTATGAAAGTGGACAGAGTTAAGAAATTCCTCAAACGTGTATGCACTCGGACAAGGAAATTATCCAATCCTGAGTGGATATTTATGCTTTAATCCAGAATCGGTGAATAAATATGGCTGATAATGTTTTGGACTCGGGGCCGTCTTCAGCTAAAAGGCCTAAGTTGTCCTCTCCTGCACTGTCTGGTTCTGCCAGTGATGGAAATGGTATAGTAGAGTATACTTTCCTACTTCTTTTCAGACCATAGCTACCTCTCAGCTATCAACTCCTCGTGATCTGTATATAACATCTTTATTTAACCAAGTTGCTTTTGCATTTTCTTACAGTAGCTGTCCAGGTGACTCCTCCCAATTAGGCCCACCCACCTTCCCAAATTTTAAAGATGGTGACCTATTGGAACACTGCACATGATTTGGATGAGAACATAGTTAATAATTTCTGCTAGCAGCGTTGGCGCAAATTGTTACTCACTCAGGATCTTTTGACTTTTTCTACTTATTATTATTACGTTTTTTAGGATCCTATTTCTCCCGCAGTTTTCAACCTTCAAGCAATCATCACCAAATTTCACATGAAGAATCCCTCTGGGCTGAATTACGTTGCTATGACTTTTGGTGCTGATCTGGATCACTGATCCCGAATGAGCCATGAAAAACGGGAATTTTTTTCAATCACTTATAACTCTGTCAATTTTCATGATTTTTTTCAATCTTTTTTTTTTTTTTTTAATTTTGTTCAGGGCGGCAGGCCACAACTTTTCCTCACTAAGCGTCATTCTCTATCTCTTACTGTTCCAGATCTGTAGGGTACGGTGACCAGATGTCCCGGTTTGTAACAGCAAGCGCAAATTACTGTGACTTTACTCAGTCTCTATATTGTTCCATGTTACTGCATAAAGTTTAATTTTAATAGTACTATTTTACAAAAGTGTAAGTGGCAGCGTTATCAGTGTTTTAAGATTGCAGTGTTTTTTGGGTTTAAATTATTCGTACGATTGTTTGCAACCAATTATCATAAAACCAAAGGCGCTTACATTTCCAAAACTTGAATTCAGACAGAAATTCTCATCATAGTCCACATCTGGCGCACAATTTGCACATAAAATGCGCAGACGTCTCCAATGAGAGTGATTTAACAATCATTTTTTGCCTAATTTCTCGCGAACATTCATGCTGTTCTGAATAAAGGTGCCCATTTCAGCTCGTTTTTATCTATTGTTACTCTGTACCATGTGGTTATTATTATTAGTATTAGTATGTTCATGTATTCAGTGCTGTGGACAAAAGGGTAAAGTTACTCCAGGGAAGAGGACACAGCCGAGGTAGTCTGTACTGTAAGGACAGCCGTCTAAAGGTCCCTTATTTTTCGCCGAATTGGAAAAGGCAGTGATGGAAGGGCGTCTGGAGTCATTAGATATTTTCATAGTACAAGTTGTCATGATATGATATTTATATTTGTTAACAGGGGCCGACAAAAAAGTTGTGCTGAATTCCACATCCGTTTAAATATCTTTTAATTAAATATCTACGAATATATATTTTATATAACGATACCCGTGATGTCTCAGAATTGCACAATGTGGCGAAATTTATCAGAATATTGAGACATTATGTTGTCCAGCATAAGATGATTGTACACGTTTAATACGTGGTATATGAATGACATTGTTATCCCGTGTGTGTTACAGACCAAGAAGGTCATTTCTAAATAATTCTAATCAGTTGTTTGATCATGAAGTTTCGTACCATCTGTATACACTCACCGGCCACTTTAACAGGAACGTGTTGTTGATTCTAAGATCCCTGTTCTTGGCTGCAGGAGTGGAACCCAGTGTGTTCTTCTCTCTCTGTTGTATGCTGAGATGCTTTTCTGCTCACCACGGTTGTAAAGAGTGATTTATATGAGTTACTATATCCTTCCTGGCAAAAAAAAGACAACAAACCTCAAACCAGTCTGTCCATTTTCCTCTGCTCGCACTTATCAGCAAGTCTTTTTGTTTACTTTCCACCCACAGAACTGTTGCTCACTCACTCGATGTTTTTAGTTTTTCGCGCCATTCTGAATATTAACTGAAGCTGTTGATTTGTATCTGCATGATTTTGCTGCTGCCGGGATCAGCTGATTAGAGAACGGCATCAAACAGAACAGCAGGTGTACCTGCTGGGCATTCCTAATAAAGTGGCTGGGGAGTGGATACAGATACAGATTAGACATCCCACGTGATATTTAAAGTTTATCGTGCGATTCTCTTCCTCAGACTTCAGTTCCCTCTTCGACCTGGAGCATGACCTCCCTGATGAGCTCATCAGTTCATCTGACTTGGCGTTGCCCAACGGAGGGGTCGAGGTGTGCCAGCCGTCCTCCCTCGGCCCGGTTCAGGACACAGCAGCCAAACACAAGCAGCTGTCCGAGCTCCTCTGCTCCACCTCGCAGCAGCAGCAGCAGGCAGGTATGATGGCGCCAGCCGGCTTTAACAGGCCAATGATGGCAACGCAGAAAGGAAACATGCAGACGCAAGGCATTATGGGAGGGCAAGTCATGAACGGGGTGCCCAGGATGGGTTACATCAACGCTAACCCTGGCATGAACGTGGCCGATCCTCTGCAGCAGCAACAGCAGCAGCTCCGAGCTCAGCAACCCGGAGCTGTTAACAAGGTAAAGTACATTAATACTGCCGTTAATCATAAACATCACCGGGGTCCGAGCACCTTTCGGTTTATCTCTTAAAGGAGAACTGAAGGCAAATTTTTGATCATCAAAATTCTATTTCTCTCATTTTGTTAAATATCGGAATGCATGTTTGATCGCTATTTTGTCGCTGCTATAGCAAGTTCTGAGTGTTTGAAATATGCTCTGTAATATATCAGTCCGTATGGCAAAGCAACGGCCGTAAACGAGATTCGCTGAGACCTGTGCGAGACATCGTAGGACGGAAGTAAAACATACAGCGCAAATCAAAGTCACCAACTGTGTCAGAAGTCGCTCACTCGTTCACTACTCCCTACTCACTATACAGGGAATTACTGTATAGAGGACTACACAGTGAGCTCATTGGTAAAATGTAAAAGCGCTTTCGGACACTACTCCGTCGCGCTGGTATTTACGTCATTACTGTCGCACAGTTAAAACGTGCCAGATCAGTCGGCTGGTGGGTTTCAAAATAATAAATACACGCGTGTGTTTTTGTGATAAATCCATATTATACTGAGCGCATTTCCCACATTAATCAATACAAAGTACCTGCAGCTTTCAGTTCTTTTAAATCAAGGCTGAATACTTTCTTTCTTCTTCGCTGCTGCCTTTTACGAAATCACATTTGAGACTTTTTTAATTTGATTTCTTTCAGCGCGACCGCAATGCATGATGGGATATATTGCTTTGGTTAGTGACCATCGTTGTGCACTACTTTTCGTGGTGCATTGTGGGATACTTTGAGTGCGCTATATAGGGTGTAAATAATCCTCACTAAGGTTTCGTACAGCACTGCAAAATGGCGGCGTCGCTATATAGTGCCCTGTATAGTGAGCAGGGAGCGATTTCAGACACAGGGTTCGTTAAAAGACGCGCGCGCCCTCTTTCGAATGCTGATGTAATCAAGCCGGAAGTTTTGTTTGTTTTGATAGCGATCAGGAAAGTTTGAAAAAAGTAGGCAGTAATCGTCATTTAAACTCGTTTGGAAAACAGTTTTCAAAATGGCAGCACTGACACACTATGGAATGAATTTTGTGCCAAAATGTTCATACAATACTTTTGAAATATCAAACAAAAACGACAAATCAAAAGACAAAAAAAAGTCAATTTTTTTTAGACTGGCAAACAAATTATTCGTGTAATCGTGCAAAATATCAGTCTATTACTCTTCAGAAGCCTTTTATTTTTGTTCCGCGTCTTTCTCAGTTTTCTCATCTCATTATCTCTAGCCGCTTTATCCTGTTCTACAGGGTCGCAGGCAAGCTGGAGCCTATCCCAGCTGACTACGGGTGAAAGGCGGGGTACACCCTGGACAAGTCACCAGGTCATCACAGGGCTGACACATAGACACAGACAACCATTCACACTCACATTCACACCTACGGTCAATTTAGAGTCACCAGTTAACCTAACCTGCATGTCTTTGGACTGTGGGGGAAACCGGAGCACCCGGAGGAAACCCACGCGGACACGGGGAGAACATGCAAACTCCACACAGAAAGGCCCTCGCCGGCCCCGGGGCTCGAACCCAGGACCTTCTTGCTGTGAGGCGACAGCGCTAACCACTACACCACCATGCCGCCCCTTTCTCAGTTTTGTTTGCCGTAATTTATTTTGGTTGCGATTCCAGCTTTCTCGTTTGCGCTCCCTGACTTTTTGCTTGCAGTTTTGGCACAAACTTCCCGTGTGGGTGGGCTGTCCAGGAATGCATTCCCATTGGCTAACTTGTGTTTGACTGACAGCTACGCTCAGCCATTCCCTACTCGGATTCTGGCGGACTGTTTGACGAGTGACCGATCCATTGACGGTAAACAAGGATCGAGTGGACTTCAGTGGCGACTATGATATTGAATTAATTCAACAAAGTGTAAGTGCGGGACAAATGTGTTGTATGTGTTGCAGTAGTACAAAATCCAAGTAGGAAATGGCTGCAACAGCCTCCGGGGGAATGGCTGAACGTAGCTGTCAGTCAAACACAAGTTAGCCAATGGGAATGCGTTCCTGGACAGCCCACCCACACGGGAAGTTTGTGCCAAAACTGCAAGCAAAAAGTCAGGGAGCGCAAACGAGAAAGCTGGAATCGCAACCAAAATAAATTACGTCAAACAAAACTGAGAAAGACGCGGAACAAAAATAAAAGGTTTCTGAAGAGTAATAGACTGATATTTTGCACGATTACACGAATAATTTGTTTGCCAGTCTAAAAAAATTGACCTTTTTTTGTATTTTGATTTGTCGTTTTTGTTTGATATTTCAAAAGTATTGTATGAACATTTTGGCACAAAATTGATTCCATAGACACATGGCTGACACGTCACGTTTCGAAGTCTCGCACAAGTCTCGTGAAGATCGCGTGGATAAGCGACGCCTGCCGTGGACCAAACAAACTAAATTCAACACGGCTAAAAACCGAATAGGCCGATAAGTATAATATTTAATTGCAATTAGTTGCCGATACGAGTCACGATATAAGGTTACTAAAACCGAAAACGTAATTGAATAACACACTAATTAAGAAATAAAGCAAGTTTTAAAAATGACTTCAGTTCTCCTTTAAGACTAGTGAATAGAGCCACAAGCAATTATCGGGGTCCAAGGTTTTTTTTTTTTTCTTTTGTTTAGACATATCTTCACCTGTCAATCTTTCAACATATTAAATTGACTGTATCTTTAAGATTTGGTCACATTCTTAAATGCAGTGCATTTCTTTGCTAATAAACCCGACTGTATCTGAAATCATTTTGCCCCGTGAGTGTATCCGTGAGTGTATCCGTGTTTAAACTGCACATTCTGACTTTAGGAAGGTGATTCTTTGCCTTTGTGTTTTTGCTCATTTGTCTTAAAGGTTCAGAACTAATAAATATAAAAACCCAAGTAAAGATACGAATGCTGGTATTTGTCTAATAATATCAGTTATATTTCTCTCTCTAGCACTGGGTCAAGCCTGTATGTTTTATTGTCATTTATTTCATTATACTTCCATTGCAATACAACAACATGGTTATTTTTGAGTGTTAAACTGATCGATATACATCTCTCTCTCTCTCTCTCTCTCTCTCTCTCTCTCTCAGATGAACATGATGGCTGGTGCTGGCTCTGCCCCATTCATGCCTTCCTACTCCCATAGTGGAGCTCAGTCATCTCTTGCCCCGCCCCTTCAGAATAAAGCGTCTCAGAACGTCTCGCAGTTCAGCGTGGATCAGAAAGCCCAGCCTGGTCAGAGTGTCCCAGGCCTGGTGAGCTGCATCATGGGAAATGAAGGGTTTATTATATGTATACATGTTTACCCAGGGTGTGATTACATGTGGAAAGTGTGAAATAGTGATGTCGTATGCACGAGTGAACGACTCATCTTGTAGCTAGCGGGTGAATTTGGGTTCATAGGTTGACCAGGCGCTGGTCCAGAATTATCTGCAGAATGGAAATTAGATTAATGCGGACTTACCAACCCTCTGAGAATGAACAGTGGTAGATCAGATTGTGTTACACAGTTGTGTCTTTGTCGGGGTCCAGGGCCATGGCCCCCTCCCCTGGAACATTTTGAAAAAAAAAAACGGTGCATCGAGTGCCATATTTGAAGAAAATTGATGGAGAGGTCAGACTAACATACTGTACTTCACAAAATCCATGTTTCTCACCTTCATCTCGATTCTTTGATGTTGGAGAATCTGACAACCTTGAAGTAAGTCGCTTTAAACTTGTCAGAGCAAATCTTCTTTTTTGTCTTCAGAGTTTTCATTGTTCATGATCACCAGAGTGTGTTTGGTTTTTACACAGATTGGTGTGATTTGTTGTAATATGTGAGCTCGTTGCTGATTGGCTAGAACCATAACGAGATCCAATAGAATAGCGCGATACAATTTAGATTCAACATCATGATCACTACTGCGCCGTTCCTTTAGTGCTTGGCTTCACTTAATGTGACTGTTAGACGCTGTGTACTTGTTTCCCCTGACCGTGAACTGGCCTAGTGGTTAGTGTGTCCGCCTCTCGGCTAGGAGATCGCAAGTTCTACTTGCGGTCGGGTCGTACCAAAGACCATCATAAAAATAGTACCTACTGCTGTCTGGCAAGGTGCTGCAATACAGATGCGAGTAGGGAGCAGGGCGTGACATGAACTTTTAAACCCACTTGCCCTGTGGGGAAAATGGGGGGGGGGAATTTCCACTCCTCCCCCCCCCCCCATATTATCACTTGCCCCCTATTTTGCTACTAAATTTTTACTATTTTTTACTACTTTTTACTAATTTTTACTATTTTGTACTAAATTTTTTATTCTTTTTTTTTTTTTTAGGAAAATCATAGAATAGTTGTGAATTGCAACATAAAATGAAGATCACACATTGAGTTGAAGTTTGGTTATCGATTAAGTTTATTATTAAGTTCGGTTATTGGTTACTTTTTACTTGTAACGGACAATAACAGTTTTATCCAAAATAGTTTTTCCTGCCTTAGTCGATTTATTTCCATTTCACATGCACGCAGCTGTTGTAAAGTTCAGTGTGTTTGTGTAGAACTCTCTCAGACTGTAGGTTCATTACCCCATAATGTAGAAATCATAAAATAGAAATCTATAACAAAGTTTGTATGAAGAAAACAATAGACTTTTGAACAGTACTGTGTTTGAGAATATTTATATATCTCTTTTTGTTATATCATCCACTTCTAGGTTTAAAAAAAAAAAAAACTTGTGCTGCATCATGACAGACAGGATAACGTTTGAGTTTAAAATGATTGTTTAGTGTGTAGGTTGTGGGTGTTTTATACAGACCTGGCAACCTGTTACTGAATCAGTGCAGCTGGTCTGTCATGACACAGCGTGCTTTTTTTTCTTTTTTTTTCTTTTTTTTTAAACCTAGAGCTGGATGATATAACAAAAAAAAAAAACCTGATATATAAATATTTTGCCCAGGACTGTGTTCCTCTGATAACAGAAACAGAGCTCCAGCGCTCTCTGCTCTTAATCTGTTCTGTTCTTTCAGGATTTATCGCGCATGTCGCTCCTTGTTGAGTTTTTTATGCCCGAGTTGTTTGAAACCAGTCTGGGTTTTCTCTGTCGAATAAGGAAGCGGCTTCACCTGTAAGAAACTCAAACACTTTGATGAAAGAGCTGACTCGAATGCGAGCAGAAAAAAATAAAACGAGATTCTTAAGCAAACTCTTCCATCCTCACTTCCGACTTTGCTTTTGTAAAATCCATTTTAAATATAATCGTGAATTTCTCTGGAGTTTTCAGGCTGAGCTGAGCTCCTCTCCTCGTATTCTTTAACCGCTCATTTCCTCGCTGTTCTTGAAGCATTTGCTTCCATTTGTTAACATTTTTCTTGATGGTGGGGAGACGGTGATGCCTTTTATCTGTTTCTCTGTTTGAAGAAGCAAGAACAGCGCAAAAATGAACCATACTGAAGACAGATTAAGCTGCTTGCATGAAAGACGGTGTCTGTCTGACCCCAGCTGTAATTATCACGTGATGCGTGACGTCATGCACAAGGGGTCTATAAACAGTACGTGTACCATACTACACCAGCCGGGGGGGGGATATAAAATAACTTACAAAGCAGTAAATGAAACCGAGACTAAGAAAACAGCCAAGACATAATGGCGGATACGTAGTGAGGGACACTTTTAGGAACTGAAATAAAAGATCAAAAAGTCTAATTTTTGTGGTGCTAGTTCGTAATATACTAGTGCATCTCAAAAAATTAGAATACCATGAAAAAGTTCCTTTTTTCATAATTTAATTCAAAAAGGTAAACTTTCATATATTCTATATTCATTACATGTAAAGTGAAATATTTAAAGCCTTTTTTGTTTTAATTTTGATGATTATGGCTTATAGCTCATGAAAATCAGAAATCCAGTATCTCAAATTATTAGAATATTCCCTAAGATCAATCAAAAAAAGGATTTACAATACAGAAATGTCCAACTTCTGAAAAGTATATTCATTTATACACTCAATACTTGGTTGGGGCTCCTTTACCATGAATTACTGTATCAATGCGGTGTGGCATGGAGGTGATCAGTCTGTGGCACTGCTGAGGTGTTATTGAAGCCCAGGTTGCTTTGATAGTGGCCTTCAGCGTATCTGTATTTTTGGGTCGGGTGTTTCTCATCTTCCTCTTGACAATACACCATAGATTCTCTATGGGGTTCAGGTCAGGCAAGTTGGCTGGCCAATCAAACACAGTAATATCATGGTCAGCAAACCATTTGATGATAGTTTTGGCACTGTGGGTAGGTGCTAAGTCCTGCTGGAAAAGGAAATCAGCATCTCCAAAAAGCTCATCAGCAGATGGAAGCATGAAGTGCTCTAAAATCTCCTGGTAGATGGCTGTGTTGACTTTGGACTTCATAAAATACAGTGGACCAACACCAGCAGATGACATGGCACCCCAAATCATCACAGACTGTGGAAACTTCACACTGAGCTTTAAACACCTTGGATTCTGTGCCTCTCCACTCTTCCTCCAGACTCTAGAACCGTGATTTCCAAATTAAATGCAAAATGTACTTTCATCTGAAAAGAGGACTTTGGACCACTGAGCAACAGTCCATTTCTTTCTCTCCTTAGCCCAGATAAGACACTTCTGACATTGTCTCTGGCTCAGGAGTAGCTTGATATTAGGAATGCGAAAGTTGTATCCCCTTTCTTGAAGATGTCTGTTCGTGATGGGTCTTGATACACTGACACCAGCCTCAGTCCACTCCTTGTGAAGCTCTCCCAAGTTCTTGAATCAACTTTTCTTGACAATCCTCTCAAGACTGCGGCCATCCCTGTTGCTTGTGCACCTTTTCCAGCCACCCTTTTCAGCAATGACCTTTTGTGGCTTCCCCTCCTTGTGGAGGGCATCAGTGATCATCTTCTGGATAACAGTCAAGTCAGCAGTCTTCCCCATGATTGTGGTTGTGTGTACTGAACTAGACCGAGAGATACACTGTGTTCATACTGTTTTACTCAAACTCGAAATGAAATATTCTAATATTTTGAGATGGTTTTTTTATGTTTTTGTACTGTATGCCATACTGATTAAAATAGAAAAATGCTTGAAACATTTTAGTTTGTGTAATGAGTCTATAATCTATAACATTTTCACTTTCTTAAATAACTGATGGAAAATATTGAACTTTTTCACAATATTCTAATTTTTTGAGATGCACTAGTATGCTCATTCCAACTTGCCTGGTCGGGCATGTCAGGGACACATCCCACTTGCCCGAATACGTGTTTCACTTGCCCCGGGCAATCGGGCAGTCCTGAATGTCGAGCCCTGGGGAGTCAAACTCTTGTGGTTACCACAGGACCCGCCCCCCACTGTAACCCTAGCTGTATATACAAGAGGCCGAGGGCTAAAGAAACGGAGATCGGCGCCGCCCAATGCACCTAAGGACATGATTAGTACTGGGATGGGAGGCTGCCTGGGAAGACCAGGGCATGGCATGACTTTGACTTGTCTCCCCTGTGATCAAAACAGCTGAAGCGAGATCAGAAGAGTGAATCCAGCAGTGTTCACTGATTTATTTTGTAGCACGGTAGTTTTTAAGAACTAAAATCGATTGGTGGGATTCACCTGTCAGACTCGGGAGACTAGCGTTGGTAAGTATGCTGATGTGAAAATGTATTGGAAAGTAAAACACAGCCCTCTTAAAATCAGATGTTTTTATGATGTAAAAAATTTTAAACCAAGATGTCAGATCATTTTCCATCTTTAATGTGCAACCAATAATATCATTCGGTATGATTAAGTACAGCAATCAACAGGACTCAAGCGAGACTCGTATAAACGTTGCGTAAGTGTGTACAGCCCTTAAATAATATTTTACTTACGCTCCTGTAGAATGTTGATTTGGTGGTTTTATGTTGTGTTCCTGGTGCCGTGTACAGTGGTTTACGTGGTAATGTGCAAGATGCCATAATCCCACCTCGGGACGTTCAGGATGTCCCACAGTGGAGGAAAAAAATGGGGATGTTCCCACAAAAGCGTGTTGTTGTTGTTTGCTCAATCAGAGCATGTAAAGCTCATTAAAAGCTACTCTCAGCTCCCTTTTATAGTTACAGACCTGAGGGCTCCTGGTTCTGTTCTACTGTCCTGATCCTCAAACATTCAGGCAACATTTCAGACTGAAACTGCAGCACAGCAGCAACAGCACACGAGTAACAATAGTGATAACTCTGACTCTAACGTTGATGATTAGCTTGTGAAAACAGTGATTATTATGGTCAGTGTAACAGATCTAAGCAAGTTCTGAGTCTGGAGATGAACTGATCTAAAGCCGATACTGCTATAAATACTGCTATACGAGTGGTGGACCTTCAGAGCAGGGACGCGGCGGAATATTGCAGCTGTGAAAATGTAGTTTTATTGGCGTATCCTCAAGATCTCATACATGGATAGAATTACAAATGAACAAGTTTTCCGACCCGTAGGCCAAAACAGACAACTCTTGACAACAGTCGAATGATGCCACCTCAAGTTTATTGGACATTACATAAGGAAAGGATGACGAGAAGAATTGATGGAAAGAAAGCCCAAGATCGTCAAAGAAGACTTTACTCGCACAACTTCCAAACCAGCCTTAAAAGTGCAAGTGTGCCCTGGAGTGCTGCTAGAACTCGAGAGAACTGGTGCCACATCACTCGAATATGGGTCGTCTCAAGCCCGGATCGGGTTCGGCAGTGACGGTGACTGCTATAAACTCATTCCGTAATAGAGAAGTGGAACTTTACCGTGTTCACACTGTGGGCATCCATGTTGATTTAACATCATTCCGTTTAAGACGACCCCAAGTTGAAGGAGCATTTTTGCTGTAATTCCACACTTGTAGGCAGCGAAGTACACGTTGCAACTCTGCCTTCGAGTGCAGAATTACTCCATTCTTCCTTCCAAAAATGCTCCAGATGGATCAGATTGCAAGCGGATCTCCTGTACACAGCACTCTTCGAGTCATTCCACAGACTTTCAGCAGGATTTAGATCTTGACTGGGCCATTTCAAAACACTGATCTTCTCAAACCGTTCCTTTGTTGGCTTGGATTTGTGCTTGGGGTTGTCATCGTGCTGGAAGGTGAACTTTTTCTTCATCTTCAGATGTCTAATAGAGAGGGGCCTGCAGGTTTTGTGCCATAATAGAGCGGTATTTTGAGCTATCCGTGATTCCCTTTATCTTGACTTGAGCCCCGATCCTCAGCTGAAGACAAGCAGCTGTGCAGAATGATGCTTCACCATGGGAACTGTGTTCTTTTAGCGATGAGCTGTCTCTTTTTTGGGCCAAACTATGGAAGCCATGTCCAAATGGTTAGAGAAACAGCTTTGGGACCAAAAGGTCATTGGTTTGATTCCTTGAACCAGCAGGACTGGTTCAAGTGCCCTTGAACAAGGCACCTAACCCCCAACTGCTCTGGAAAGTGGTGGTGGCGTACCTTGTGTCTGATTAGCCAAAGAAAAACTGATGATGCGATGATCAGTTCGGGCAAGAACCTGGCCACAACGTATCTTCTAGACATTAAAAAGTTCTACCTTGGATTCTTCAGACCAGAACATGTTTTTCTCCACTTGTTGATGATGGCCTTCCTGGTGTTCCATGAAAAAGAAATAGTTTTGTACCCTCGCCTGATCGATCCTGGACATGCTTTGTAAGCTCTCTGGCTTCAGCAGTTATTTATCACTGATTTCTTTTTTTACATCACAAAAGCCTGCAAGATTCACCAGGGTGTGGGCCTTATATTCTCTGGAACTAGCTTATGAGGCAAACTTGCTGGTGAACTATGCTACTGAGTGAACTGTCTGTGTTCATTAGTTAGTTAGAGGTATCATAACCTAGTGAGCGATAGCGAATAAAAAAATGTTTACTGTGTGTGCAGGCGGTGGCGCCCCCTGTAGCCGACCCTGAGAAGAGGAAGCTGATCCAGCAGCAGCTCGTCCTCCTGCTCCACGCCCATAAGTGTCAGCGTCGGGAGCAGAGTAATGGAGAGCTGTCTCACTGCAGCCTGCCTCACTGTAGGACCATGAAGAACGTCCTCAATCACATGACCCACTGTCAGGCCGGGAAAACCTGCCAGGGTCTGTCTCTCTCTCTCTACCTGTCTCTCTCACTGTCCTCAGTCACATGACTTTCTGTCTGTCTCTTTACCTGTCTGTCACTCTGTCTTCTTGGCTGTAGATCTGTCCATCAACCTGTCTGTCTGTCATACTGCATGTCTGCTGTCCCATTTGTCTGTCTCTCTTCTCTGTCTTTCTTTGTCTCTCTTGCTGTCTCTGAGCCTCTCTGTCTCTCTCTCTATCAGTCTGTCTCTCTGTTCTGTTTCGCAACAAAAAGTCATGTGATGGCCTTTAAAACACAATGATTAAAGTACATGTATATGCACACACACACACACACACACACACACACACACACACACACACACACTACTGCTCTGTATGTCTCTTAAACAGTCTCATTTTCATCTTTTAAATTTTTTTCCTTCTCCCCCCTCCCCCCTCTCTCTTTCTCCCCTCCCCCCTCCCTCCCTCTCTCCCTCCTCCCTCCCTCTCTCCTTTCCCCTCTCCCTCCCTCTCTCTCCCCCTCTCTCCTTTCCCCTCTCTCTCCCCCTCTCTCTCTCTCCCCCTCTCTCTCCCTCTCTCTCTCCCTCTCTCCCCCTCTCTCTCCCTCTCTCTCTCTCTCTCCCTCCCTCCCTCTCTCCTCTCTCCTTCCCCTCTCCCTCCCTCTCTCTCCTTCCCCCCTCCCTCACTCTCCCTCCCTCCCTCCCTCTCCCCGTCTCTCCCTCCCTCTCTCTCCCCCTCTCTCCTTCCCCCCTCCCTCTCTCTCCCCCCCTCCCTCTCTCCTCCCTCCCCCCCTCCTCCCTCCCTCTCTCTGTCCCTCTCCCCTCCCTCCCTCACTCTCTCTCTCCCTCCCTCCCTCTCTCCTCTCTCCTTCCCCTCTCCCTCCCTCACTCTCCCTCCCTCCCTCCCTCCCTCCCTCCCTCTCCCCCTGTCTCTCCCTCCCTCTCTCTGTCCCTCTCCCCTCCCTCCCTCACTCTCTCTCCCTCCCTCCCTCCCTCTCTCTCTCTCTCTCCCTCCCCCCTCCCTCCCTCTCTCTCTCTCTCTCCCTCCCCCCCTCCCTCCCTCTCTCTCTCTCTCTCCCTCCCCCCCTCCCTCCCTCTCTCTCTCTCTCTCTCTCTCTCTCTCCCTTGCAGTGGCTCACTGTGCATCGTCGAGGCAGATTATTTCTCACTGGAAGAACTGCACACGACACGACTGTCCTGTCTGTCTGCCTCTGAAAAATGCAGGAGACAAGAGGCACCAGCAATGTGCGTGTACACACACACACACACACACACACACACACACACACACACACACACTTCATTAATGACATGAAAGCATGTTAAAACATCTGTGATTCTCTCCTTGCAGCTCTGTTGGGTGGAGCCAGTGTGGCAGTGGGTGGGTCTGTGGGTGGCTCTGCCCCCTGTGCTCCTCCCTCAGGACCTAATCTGAACTCAGCAGGTCAGATTGACCCGAGCTCCATCGAGAGGGCGTACGCCGCGCTCGGGCTCAGCTACACAGGCCAGACGGGTCAGATCACACCTTCTACTGCCACGGGTGTGTGTGGGTGGGGCTACAATGAAAAATCCACATCAGTAGTTTTAACCTCCAGTGTTCGACTTTAAAGGAGAACTGAAGGCAAATTTTTGATCATCAAAATTCTATTTATCTCATTTTGTTAAATATAGCAATTCATTTGATCGCTATTTTGGTCGCTTCTATAGCAAGTTCTGAGTGTTTGAAATCTGCTCTGTAATCTATCAGTCCGCATGTCAAAGCAACGGCCGTAAACCAGATTCACGGAGACCTGTGCGAGGCATCGTAGGACGGAAGTAAAACGTAGAGCAGAAATCAACGTGACCAACATCTGCCAACGTTGTCAAAAGACGCGCGCGCCCTCTTTCGAATGCTGACGTAATCAAGCCGGAAGTTTTCCCTGCGTCCGAAATCACTCCCTACTCACTGTATAGTGGAGACGCCATTTTGTAGCACTGTCCGAAACCTTAGTGAGGATTATGTGGGAAATGCGCTCAGTATAATGTGGATTTATCACAAAAATGCACGCATGTATTTATTATTTTGAAAACCCACCAGCCGCCTGACCTGGCACATTTTAGTTGTGCGACAGTAATGACGTAAATACCAGCGTGACGGACTCATCCTTATCCTGTCGTCTTTCCAGCTCAGTTGGTTCGAAGTTGTATGGAATAATCTCCATGTCAGGTACGCGAGGGAGGCGGATGTATGTGCAGAAGGATACAGTTTAATAAAGTGCAGAATATATCTACAGTGAGACGATTTATACACAGGCAAGCAATCCAAAACGGCAGGCGAGATCACAAATGAGAATACAGGCAAACGGGTCGGTCGAGGTGCAAACAGGATATCAAAGGCTAAGCGAGGACAAGCACAAGAAACAGGAAATCAAGACAACAGGTAGAAAGGCTCGGTAATGCATAGCGCAATACTTCACAATGCAAATGCATCAGCACAGTCCTTAAATAGGCAAACACACAGCTCCTTAATTGAGCTCAGGTGCGCCTTGTTCTGGAGTCGACTCGGCGCGCTTTCAGGCGCGCACGCCACAGCGCACAGCACTGACACTCCATCACTGATGAAGCTGGCAAATCTCAAAATTAATCTGAATTGGAATGATCTGGCCGCTGTGTAAACAGTTTTCAAAATGGCGGCGCTGACGCTTCACGTTTGAAGTCTCGTACAAGTCTCATGAAGGTCGCGCGGATAAGCGACGCCTGCCGTGGACCAAACGAACTACATTCAACACGGCCAAAAACCGAAAAGGCCAGTAAGTGTAATATAATATGCCAATATGAGTCACGATAGACTGTAAGGTTAATAAAACTGAAAACGTAATTGAACAACACGTTAATTAAGAAATAAAGCAAGTTTAAAAATTACTTCAGTTCCCCTTTAATCAGTTTTCAAAAAGCAGGTCTGCTAAACTGTGAGGGTTAAAAGAAAAAAAAACAGGAAGTAACAACCACATAAGGAAAGTGAAAGATGTAAAGTTTGAGAGAGATGTGAGTCCGCATAAATTATTATTATTATTATTATTACTTGCCGTGTTGTAATAAATCTGCCATTAGGGGGCAGTAGAGCTTTATCACTGTGCCATTTATTCAGTTCTACAGCAAATTTGACCATTTCTATTTGAATTTTCCTCTTATATAGTTCTCTCTCTCTGATTGATCACATGATCATGTTCCTTTTTAACCTGAGTGGAGGGTGATGTTATTGGTCCCGTTGTTTCTATAGGTGTTAATCCGGTTGGTGTTAATGGCAGTGTAGGTGGTGTTCAGGCCCAAACCCAGCAGCCCAACCACCTCCCAGACGCTCTGTTACACCGGAACCTCACCACACACAGGTACGCCACTCACGGGTACGCCACCAGGTACACACGCACGGGTACGCCACGCACGGGTACGCCACCAGGTACACATGCACGGGTACGCCACGCACGGGTACGCCACCAGGTACACACGCACGGGTACGTCACCAGGTACACACGCACGGGTACGCCACCAGGTACACATGCACGGGTACGCCACGCACGGGTACGCCACCAGGTACACACGCACGGGTACGTCACCAGGTACACACGCACGGGTACGCCATGCACGGGGACACACACTGTACACACGCACGGGTACGCCACGCACAGGTACACCCACACGGGTACACACACGAGTACACCACGCATGGGTACACACACACAGGTACACCACGGACGGGTACACACACACGAGTACCACACGCACGGGGACACACGCACGGGTATGCCACCAGGTACACATGCTCGGGTACGCCACGCACGGGTACGCCACCAGGTACACCACGCACAGCTACACCATGCACGGGTACACACGGACAGGTACGCCACGCACGGGTACACACGGACAGGTACGCCACGCACGGGTACACATGGACAGGTACGCCACGCATGGGTACACACGGACAGGTACACCACGCACGGGTACGCACGGACAGGTACGCCACGCATGGGTACACACGGACAGGTACGCCACGCATGGGTACACATGGACAGGTACGCCACGCATGGGTACACACGGACAGGTACACCACGCACGGGTACGCCACCAGGTACACCACGCACAGCTATACCATGCACGGGCACACACGGACAGGTACGCCACGCACGGGTACACACGGACAGGTACACCACGCACGGGTACGCCACCAGGTACACCACGCACAGCTATACCATGCACGGGCACACACGGACAGGTGCGCCACGCACGGGTACACACGGACAGGTACACCACGCACGGGTACGCCACCAGGTACACCACGCACGGGTACGCCACCAGGTACACCACGCTCGTGTACACACGCATGGGTACACCACGCACAGGTACACATGCACGGGTACGCCACGCTGTAACGGCATACAGTCGAGATACATCTGTACCAACATCGTCATCATTCTACTGTGACTGGAGCAGTACAGCTTCTCATCCAGAGAATCCAACACCACAAAAATCTCTCTCTCTCTCTCAGTCTGATGAGTGACGGAGGAGGGGCAGGGCCTATGAGTTCTGTTCCTTTAGCCGCACCCACTTCTGCAGGAATGAGGAAGAGCTGGCATGAGGACATCACACAGGACCTGCGCAACCACCTCGTCCACAAACTGTGAGCGCGCGCACACACACACTCCTACCTTTATGGGGACTCTCACTGACAGAATACGTTCCCTTGCCCCTTACCTTAAAGTGCATATCACGGGTAAATTCAGGAGCAAGATCAATGTAATTCTCCTATTTTATATTAAACTTTGGTCAAATATCTGTAACATTCTGCATTCTCTGCAATTTGTTTACCTTGCGCAATACCAGAAAAATTCAGTTGAAATCGAGCCATTTGAGTTGAATTGGTCCGCCTCTGAAAAAACTTGGCGTTTGGATTTCCCGGCAAACATTGATTTTCGTGACGTCGCGTGCGGGACGCCTCCCTCTGAATCCTACGCCAGCGCTGGTTTGTTTATGAGAAAACGACCTGGTGGTTTTCTGCAAATTTCTTCAACGTTATCATGTAATTATTAAAACGGTTAACAGATGTATCGTAGGAGGGTGTAGCAACACCAATCACAATGGGATTAGTACTCATCGTTTCCCAAAAGACCGGACAATGAGAGAGAAATGGGAGCGCTTCATGCGAGGCACCCGGAAAAACTGGCAACATGCAACAGACTACAGCATCATATGCGGGGCTCGCTTCACAAGGCCCGATAACTTTGAGAACTATTTGCAGTGGGAAATGGGCTTCATGAGGCAACTTGATCTGAAAAAAGACCCAGTTCCATCTGTTAGAATGCCCAAAGCAACACCGTCTCCATCTGTGTCAGCATCACCAAAGGAGCCAGCCGTGTTCGTCTCCCCGACAGAAGGCGAAGTGCCGCATCCACTGAGGCTCTCGAAGCCAAGGACCAAGCAGAGCCGAGAAAAAGACCAAGAAAATCGGGGATTCACAAGTTGACTGTTGCCAGGGTAAGAAATAAGGGAGATTATACTCTAAATTAGGTGTTCCTGTGTTTGTGTGGTACACGGATAATGTT